>NW_026535783.1:68717500-68722500 GCF_028551555.1 Melozone crissalis
TCCTTCCTTCCTTCCTTCCTTCCTTCCTTCCTTCCCTCCTTCCCTCCTTCCTTCTGCAACTTCCGACACTTCCGCCACTTCCACCACTTCCGCCACCTTTGCCACTTCCGCCACTTCCGCCACTTCCACCACTTCCACTATTTCCACAACTTCCGCCACTTCTTTCCTTCCTTCCTTCCTTCCTTCCTTCCTTCCTTCCTTCCTTCCTTCCTTCCTTCCTTCCTTCCTTCCTTCCTTCCTTCCTTCCTTCCCTCCTTCCTTCCTTCCTTCCTTCCTTCCTTCCTTCCTTCCTTCCTTCCTTCCTTCCTTCCTTCCTTCCTTCCCTCCTTCCTTCCTTCCTTTCTTCCTTCCGCCACTTCCGCCACTTCCACCACTTCCGCCACTTCTTTCCTCCCTTCCTTCCCTCCTTCCTTCCCTCCTTCCTTCCTTCCTTCCTTCCTTCCTTCCTTCCTTCCTTCCTTCCTTCCTTCCTTCCTTCCTTCCTTCCTTCCCTCCTTCCTTCCTTCCTTCCTTCCTACCTTCCTTCATTCCTTCCTTCCTTCCTTCCTTCCCTCCTTCCCTCCTTCCTTCCTTCCTTCCTTCCTTCCTTCCTTCCTTCCTTCCTTCCTTCCTTCCTTCCTTCCTTCCCTCCTTCCTTCTGCCACTTCCGCCACTTCCGCCACTTCCGCCAATTCCGCCACTTTTGCCACTTCCGCCACTTCCGCCACTTCCACCACTTCCACCACTTCCTTCCTTCCTTCCTTCCTTCCTTCCTTCCTTCCTTCCTTCCTTCCTTCCTTCCTTCCTTCCTTCCTTCCGCCACTTCCGCCACTTCCGCCACTTCCGCCACTTCCGCCACTTCCGCCACTTCCGCCACTTCCGCCACTTCTTTCCTCCCTTCCATCCTTCCTTCCCTCCTTCCTTCCCTCCTTCCTTCCTTCCTTCCTTCCTTCCTTCCTTCCTTCCTTCCTTCCTTCCTTCCTTCCTTCCTTCCTTCCTTCCTTCCTTCATTCCTTCCTTCCTTCCTTCCTTCCTTCCCTCCTTCCTTCCTTCCTTCCTTCCTTCCTTCCTTCCTTCCTTCCTTCCTTCCCTCCTTCCTTCTGCCACTTCCGCCACTTCCGCCACTTCCGCCACTTCCGCCACTTCCGCCATTTCTTTCCTCCCTTCCTTCCTTCCTTCCTTCCTTCCTTCCTTCCTTCCTTCCTTCCTTCCTTCCTTCCTTCCTTCCTTCCTTCCGCCACATCCGCCACTTCCGCCACTTCCGCCACTTCTTTCCTCCCTTCCATCCTTCCTTCCCTCCTTCCTTCCCTCCTTCCTTCCTTCCTTCCTTCCTTCCTTCCTTCCTTCCTTCCTTCCTTCCTTCATTCCTTCCTTCCTTCCTTCCCTCCTTCCCTCCTTCCTTCCTTCCTTCCTTCCTTCCTTCCTTCCTTCCTTCCTTCCTTCCTTCCTTCCTTCCTTCCCTCCTTCCTTCTGCCACTTCCGCCACTTCCGCCACTTCCGCCACTTCCGCCACTTCCGCCACTTCTTTCCTTTTTTCATTCCTTCCTTCCTTCCATCCTTCCATCCTTCCTCCCTTCCTTCCTTCCTTCCTTCCTTCCTTCCGCCACTTCCACCACTTCCACCACTTCCGCCACTTCTTTCCTCCCTTCCTTCCCTCCTTCCTTCCCTCCTTCCTTCCTTCCTTCCTTCCTTCCTTCCTTCCTTCCTTCCTTCCTTCCTTCCTTCCTTCCTTCCTTCCTTCCTTCCTTCCTTCCTTCCTTCCTTCTTCCTTCCTTGTTCCTTCCTTCCTTCCCTCCTTCCTTCCGCCACTTCCGCCACTTCCGCCATTTCCGCCACTTCCGCCACTTCTTTCCTCCCTTCCTTCCTTCCTTCCTTCCTTCCTTCCTTCCTTCCTTCCTTCCTTCCTTCCTTCCGCCACTTCCACCACTTCCACCACTTCCGCCACTTCTTTCCTCCCTTCCTTCCCTCCTTCCTTCCCTCCTTCCTTCCCTCCTTCCTTCCTTCCTTCCTTCCTTCCTTCCTTCCTTCCTTCCTTCCTTCCTTCCTTCCTTCCTTCCTTCCCTCCTTCCTTCCTTCCTTCCTTCCTTCATTCCTTCCCTCCTTCCGCCACTCCCGCCACTTCCGCCACTTCCGCCACTTCCGCCACTTCCGCCACTTCTTTCCTTTTTTCCTTCCTTCCTTCCTTCCCTCCTTCCTTCCCTCCTTCCTTCCTTCCTTCCTTCCTTCCTTCCTTCCTTCCTTCCTACCTTCCTTCCTTCCTTCCTTCCTTCCTTCCTTCCTTCCTTCCCTCCTTCCCTCCTTCCTTCTGCAACTTCCGACACTTCCACCACTTCCGCCACCTTTGCCACTTCCGCCACTTCCGCCACTTCCACCACTTCCACTACTTCCACAACTTCCGCCACTTCTTTCCTTCCTTCCTTCCTTCCTTCCTTCCTTCCTTCCTTCCTTCCTTCCTTCCTTCCTTCCTTCCTTCCTTCCTTCCTTCCTTCCTTCCTTCCTTCCTTCCTTCCGTCCTTCCTTCCTTCCTTCCTTCCTTCCTTCCCTCCTTCCTTCCTTCCTTTCTTCCTTCCGCCACTTCCGCCACTTCCACCACTTCCACCACTTCTTTCCTCCCTTCCTTCCCTCCTTCCTTCCCTCCTTCCTTCCTTCCTTCCTTCCTTCCTTCCTTCCTTCCTTCCTTCCTTCCTTCCTTCCTTCCTTCCTTCCTTCCTTCCTTCTTTCCTTCCTTCTTTCCTTCCTTCCTTCCCTCCTTCCTTCCCTCCTTCCTACCTTCCTTCCTTCCTTCCTTCCTTCCTTCCTTCCTTCCTTCCTTCCTTCCTTCCCTTCTTCCTTCTGCCACTTCCGACACTTCCGCCACTTCCACCACTTCCGACATTTTTGCCACTTCCGCCACTTCCGCCACTTCCACCACTTCCTTCCTTCCTTCCTTCCTTCCTTCCTTCCTTCCTTCCTTCCTTCCTTCCTTCCTTCCTTCCTTCCTTCCTTCCTTCCTTCCTTCCTTCCTTCCTTCTTTCCTCCCTTCATTCCCTCCTTCCTTCCCTCCTTCCATCCTTCCTTCCTTCCTTCCCTCCTTCCTTCCTTCCATCCTTCCTTCCTTCCTTCCTTCCTTCCTTCCTTCCTTCCTTCCTTCCTTCCCTCCTTCCTTCCTTCCTTCCTTCCTACCTTCCTTCATTCCTTCCTTCCTTCCTTCCCTCCTTCCCTCCCTCCTTCCTTCCTTCCTTCCTTCCTTCCTTCCTTCCTTCCTTCCTTCCTTCCTTCCTTCCTTCCTTCCTTCCTTCCTTCCTTCCTTCCCTCCTTCCTTCTGCCGCTTCCGACACTTCCGCCACTTCCGCCAATTCCGCCACTTTTGCCACTTCCGCCACTTCCGCCACTTCCACCACTTCCACCACTTCCTTCCTTCCTTCCTTCCTTCCTTCCTTCCTTCCTTCCCTCCTTCCTTCCTTCCTTCCTTCCTTCCTTCCTTCCTTCCTTCCTTCCTTCCTTCCTTCCTTCCTTCCTTCCTTCTTTCCTCCCTTCATTCCCTCCTTCCTTCCCTCCTTCCTTCCTTCCTTCCTTCCTTCCTTCCTTCCTTCCTTCCTTCCTTCCTTCCTTCCTTCCTACCTTCCTTCATTCCTTCCTTCCTTCCTTCCTTCCTTCCTTCCTTCCTTCCTTCCTTCCCTCCTTCCTTCTGCCGCTTCCGACACTTCCGCCACTTCCGCCAATTCCGCCACTTTTGCCACTTCCGCCACTTCCGCCACTTCCACCACTTCCTTCCTTCCTTCCTTCCTTCCTTCCTTCCTTCCTTCCTTCCTTCCTTCCTTCCTTCCTTCCTTCCTTCCTTCCTTCCTTCCTTCTTTCCTTCCTTCCTTCCTCCTTCCTTCCCTCCTTCCTTCCTTCCTTCCTTCCTTCCTTCCTTCCTTCCTTCCTTCCTTCCTTCCTTCCTTCCTTCCTACCTTCCTTCATTCCTTCCTTCCTTCCCTCCTTCCCTCCTTCCTTCCTTCCTTCCTTCCTTCCTTCCTTCCTTCCTTCCTTCCTTCCTTCCTTCCTTCTTTCCTCCCTTCATTCCCTCCTTCCTTCCCTCCTTCCTTCCTTCCTTCCTTCCTTCCTTCCTTCCTTCCTTCCTTCCTTCCTTCCTTCCTTCCTTCCTTCCTTCCTTCCTTCCTTCCCTCCTTCCTTCCTTCCTTCCTACCTTCCTTCATTCCTTCCTTCCTTCCTTCCTTCCCTCCTTCCCTCCTTCCTTCCTTCCTTCCTTCCTTCCTTCCTTCCTTCCTTCCTTCCTTCCTTCCTTCCTTCCTTCCTTCCTTCCTTCCTTCCTTCCTTCCCTCCCTCCTTCTGCCACTTCCGACACTTCCGCCACTTCCGCCAATTCCGCCACTTTTGCCACTTCCGCCACTTCCGCCACTTCCACCACTTCCATCCTTCCTTCCTTCCTTCCTTCCTTCCTTCCTTCCTTCCTTCCTTCCTTCCTTCCTTCCTTCCTTCCTTTCTTCCTTCCTTCCTTCCTTCCTTCCTTCCTTCCTTCCTTCCTTCCTTCTGCCACTTCCGCCACTTCCGCCACTTCCGCCACTTCCGCCACTTCTTTCCTCCCTTCCATCCTTCCTTCCCTCCTTCCTTCCCTCCTTCCTTCCTTCCTTCCTTCCTTCCTTCCTTCCTTCCTTCCTTCCTTCCTTCCTTCCTTCCTTCCTTCCTTCCCTCCTTCCTTCCTTCCTCCCTTCCTTCCTTCCTTCCTTCCTTCCTTCCCTCCTTCCTTCTGCCACTTCCGCCACTTCCGCCACTTCCGCCACTTCCGCCACTTCCGCCATTTCTTTCCTCCCTTCCTTCCTTCCTTCCTTCCTTCCTTCCTTCCTTCCTTCCTTCCGCCACATCCGCCACTTCCGCCACTTCTGCCACTTCCGCCACTTCCGCCACTTCTTTCCTCCCTTCCATCCTTCCTTCCTTCCTTCCTTCCTTCCTTCCTTCCTTCCTTCCTTCCTTCCTTCCTTCCTTCCTTCCTTCCTTCCTTCCTTCCTTCCTTCCGCCACTTCCACCACTTCCACCACTTC